>NC_057799.1:595185919-595190124 GCF_018294505.1 Triticum aestivum | reverse complement strand
GGGGGAGTTTGGGGCATGGTCGGTTTCTCGAAGTGCAGTCCCACGTGTCAGTGAAGAGGCAAGCCGAAGCGCGTTCCGTTTGCGTGAGCCGTGTGCAGGACCGAACGTGTGTGGGGTGCAATGCGACTGCGACAGGAGTGCTGTGAGTGTACCGCCTTTTTTCCTTTTAAACTAGGTGCTTCGCCCCCTCAAAAAAAAATTTGTTGCTTCGCGCGATCCATCGATACTACTACTAGTAATCCAGTAATCCCGACTAAAACGGCGCGGCCGTGTCTTTTCCCGCGTGATATGCTGGGAGGTTGGCTTAGTTGGGTTTTTTAGGACGAGTAATGCTACACCTACGTAATCCCAGTTACGTAATTAACGTAATGTGAAACGTGTGAGCTGTTGATTGTAGATTGGGGGGAGGGAGGGGCCCACCACCATGAAAATCAGGGGAGGAGAGAGAGAGGCAATTTACGTTAACCCTTTCGTAGGTTCCCGTAGATGTAGAAAGATGTGAAATGCGTGAATGTGTAGTGGACGTACTATTGGAGTGCCTAAGATAATTTGTGTATGTATAGACCCTATGTGTTTATTTTACTTCGCATGTTAGATTTGTCTCGGTTCAATAAAAAGCAGAGTTGGTGATGATGGTGTGCCTGTCATCCTGCAATATAGGCCGCCTGATCTATATCTAACGGATAGGAAGGAAACTATGACAATTTACCCGCACTCCTCTCCACATTTGCAGATAAGGCTTTCCCTCGTTCATCCTTTTCTCCCACAAGATTTGATCTTCCGTGCAACGCACGGGCATCTTGCTAGTACTCCTACAATATGTATATTATTGTGAAAGTTCATATACACCGGCCGAGATTAATGCAAACATGGCAAATTTTCATTACATTTCGAACTTTTATAGGACAGAAAAATAAAATAAACCCGACCCTAAACCTATTCTACGACGGAGACCGACGTCCTCCATTTGCGATCTCTAAGTACGGGGGCGGGGTTCAAGACCCGTGAAGTGAAGGTGCGGTCTCCGGCGAGGAAGAGTAGAACACAGGATACGGACCGGCCAGTTGGCACACCATGCCCTGCCGCCTCCCATGCCCTACTCATCCTCGGAGGAGTCCCCGACCTCGGCGGTGCCGGACGTTGGACGGCGGCAAGTAGGACCCGTGGCTGACGGTGCTCCCGTCATCGGCCGCCAGCGTGGCCACCGCTTGTGCGGTCGCGTCCGCGTCCGGCTACGCCGCTATTGCGTTGCAAGAGGCGACTTGAGCGAGGGCGGCGACCTCGAGCTTCATCCCCGAAGACAAGCTCTCCCGCAGAGCGTTCGCACTTGCGGTCATGGCGGATGTGGTGCCAGGTAGGAGGACGATGCGCTATGGTGTAGAGGTTAGCTGGGCGTTGCCGCTTTAAGTAGCGCATTCCGGTGAGGCCAAGCGTCCGGGTGCGTCATTAAGTCGCCGGAGTTGGTTCCTCGGGCACCGAGCCTCTTAACGTCGACATACGAACGGACGACATGAATGCGGGCAGCTGGCGCCGGCTGGGAACGCACCGCGCGACGGCGCGAGGGACGAGGGTTTTGGTGTGCCAGGGTAGTCAGCTGCGGTCGTGGCAATGTTGGAGATGCCCTTTGCTCACATGCGATCCCCGCATGTCATTGAAAAAGCAAGACGACCCGGCATGGTCTCAGGTCCAGAGGATGCAGTTGGCTGCGCTACACCACTCCGCGGACGCGTCGCGGCGCCTCGTGCATCCTCAACGAGCCGGGTGTTGGGGTGTGTTTGGATTGTGGCCAAAGTGCACCTTACCAAAATTTTGTCATGACCCAAAGATTGGTCTTTGTTTGGATGGTTGCCATTTTTTGGCATGCCAATGAACTCTAGCCAACTCTAGTTCATTTTTCTTGCCAATGTCGGCCAAATCATGGGCAACCAATACCTCAACCAAAATTTTGGTCATGACCCAAAGATTGGTCTTTGTTTGGATGGTTGCCATTTCTTTGGCATGCCAATGAACTCTAGCCAACTCTAGTTCATTTTTCTTGCCAATGTCGGCCAAATCATGGGCAACCAATACCTCAACCAAAATTTTGGCTACCCAATGCTTTGATGGGGCAACCTTGGGCACAAACCAAACATACCGTTGGTCGTGCCACAGCACTAACGCCACCCTCGGCACACTGAAACCGACCGTGTCTAGCGACGATATGAGCGTGTCACTCACCGCGGTCGCTGTGTCCAGAGGCGGTGCTAGAGCTGCGCCCCGTTGTTGGCCCCAACGACCCACATGAACGGTTGTCGGTGGCGAGGAGTTCGTGGGCCAGCTCCTCCATTGGACTAGTCTGCGCTACGTCGTCCCGACGGGTGTGCCCCACATGTCGGTTTCCCTGTTTTCCCGGCCATATTCGAGCGTCAGTGCTCCGCGTTGCGCATTAGGCCTTTCACTATGTAGGCCAAGCGAGACAACTTATTGTTTATTTGAGCCGTTCAAGTATAGTCATGTGGTGTTTGCTTATTTCTCATTCCTCTCCAACCCTCTTCTCCATCGATCATGTTCTCCAGTCGAGTCCATCCTCCCGCATGCCTCATTTGCACATTCCGCCGAGTATCATTCGCATGTACCCACCCTAGTCCTCTTTCAATAGATCTCCGGACCCCGAGATGAAATCGAGAGGGAATGAGTGGGGGCACGTGATACCTAAGGCGGATTCAAAATTTTGAACCGGTGATCATAGAATCCGCAAATCATATATAAAGGGTATTCAATGTTCGTTTCGTTTTTTAACGTACAATATACTCCCCCTATCCTTTCTAGTTTACATGTAAGTTTTATGTGTAGTCAAAGTATCTCTACTTTGATCAAAAAGGTATCAACATTCAACAACGCCCAATCAATATTGTTAGATTCGTACGTACTCCTAGATTTGTACTCGAGATGGTTTCCAATTTGACTATTGACAAGATTAATAGTACATGAGATGTATAATGTGAAAATTATATCATTGGAAACTCCTTTCACATACGAATTTGACCGTATGCTTTCTGTAAGTTGCATGTCATATATTATTACTCTAACATTTGGTCAAAGTTAGCCTCAAAAACGCATTAGACCCTGTATGCTTTGTGTAAGTTGCATGTCATATATTATTACTCTAACATTTGTGTAAGTTGCATGTCATATATTATTACTCTAACATTTGGTCAAAGTAGTATAGTGGAAGTGGATCCTCTGACGTAGGTATCCCTGCCTTTCCCTCCCTTCCGGTCACTTACTGGCGGACCCCATGCTTGCTAGGCCCCGCATGTCAGTTACTCAATGGGTTCGGCCACGTCAGGGGATCCTCATCCGTAGTATACTCCCTCTGTTTTTATTTACTCCGCATAAAACGAAGGGAGTGGTGGTATAATAAATGACGCGGGCGGGGGAGGGGGAGGGACGTCGGTTTGCTCTCAACTGCGGTCCCACAAGCGAGCGAAAACGCAAGACGAAGCGCGTTCCATTCGGTGAGCGACGTGGAGGGTCCAGCGTGCCGGGCTGCAACGCGAACGCGACAAGACCGATGTACAGTCAAAACCGATTGACCGGTCGTCACCGGAACCACTATTCACACCAGAACCTTCGCTGCTCGGCCTACGCCAGCCACTGCCCTAAAAGCACACCAAATCTCCAGCCCATTCCCCCACCTTTCGATCCCCTAGCCCGCATCAAGCCTCCCCGAGTTTGCCGGAAAGCCATGGTGCCCCGCAAGATCACTTACTACAAGATGCTGACGCCGGAGCGCCGCGCAGAAATCGCGGCGGCGGTCGGCGCCACAGACCTCCGTTCCCAAGCTCGCTTTGCGGTGGGCCAATCCCCGAGTTCTCTGGAGCCAAGCTACGAGGAGGAGGAAGCCGATTCAATGTTCATGGCGGAGGTCGCAGCGCAGAAGGCCCTCGATGGGTATGAGACGATGGACGTCGACTTCGTGCCGGCGTCCGAGTCCCCCATGGTGCAGGCGGACCAGCGGTTCAACATGGCGACACTAAAGGAGGACCGGGAGGCAGAGGCTCAACTCAACGCGGAGCACGCGCATGCCGCTGCCATCGAGGCTCTCCTGCAGGCGGAACCGAATGTCGTGGATGTGAACCGGGCGGCGGAGGCTCAACTTGAGGCGGAGCGCGCGGATGCCGCTACCATCGAGGCCCTCCTGCAGGCGGAACCGGACGTCCTGG